>NC_086195.1:1490000-1522500 GCF_035770615.1 Melospiza melodia melodia
ACACACACAATATATATGGCATATATATACATATACATACACATAGACGCATGCACACACATATATATATTTATATTTATATATTTATATATAAATATATTTATATATTTATATATCTATATGTACATCTAATGCCCGTGTATACCTAATGCCATATTCAGGTAATTTTTAAGAAATATCCCCAATAACCAGAGAGTTACACATCTGATTTTCAGGGGCCGATTACACCTCCAATGAACGCACCCAAACAAATTCCCGACCGAAATGAACAATCAGAGCAGCTCACGTGTCATTAGCACAGGGGATTGCAGGGGCTGCTTTACCTGCCCGGCGCTCCCTCACCTGCGGGCTGGCTCTGTCCGTCCGTCCGTCTGTCCCCGCGTCCGTCCGTCCGTCCCTGTGGCCGCGGCCGCTCCCGCGTTTAACTATTTAAGGGGCGGAGGGGAGGAGTGGCCCGGCTGCGCTGGGATAATCACGGCGGGGAGTGGCCGGGCAGGCGGGGACAGGATCCCCGAGCTGGGAGGCTCCTGCTCCGGGAAAAGGGGCAAAAAGGGGCAAAAAGGGACAAAAAAGGGACAAAAGGTGGCCCTGAACCAAGCACAGCCGGAGGGAGCACTCAGGGGTGTCAGCAGTGGGGAAAATGAGGCAGCAAAGTTGTTCTGGGATTGTGTTCGTTGTTGGAAAGAGAGGGGATGGTGGGTCTGAGGGATTTTTGGTTGTTGGTGATGAATCCCCCCAAATTTGGGTGTTTTTAGACTCAGGGGCTGTCAGAGGTGTCCCGGTGCTCCCTTGCTGTGTTTGGATGCACCGGAGGGATCACAGAATTGTGGAATAGCCTGAGCTGGACAGGAGTCATCAGGATCATTGAATCCCACTCCCAGGGATTCCCAGAGCTGGGAAGGAGCCACCAGGATCATTGAATTCCCCTCACAGAAATTCAAGGAGCCATCAGGTCCATTGAATTCCCCTCACAGGAATTCCCAGAGCTGGGAAGGAGCCATCAGGTCCATTGAATCCCCCTCACAGGAATTCCCAGAGCTGGGAAGGAGCCATCAGGATCCTTGAATCCCCCTCCCTTCCCTGCCCAGACCCTCAGGAGCTGCCCCTGTCCCTGGCAGAGCCGTCCCTGCTCAGGGCACACCTCCAGCCCTGCTTCACCTTCTGGAGAAAGGATGGGCAAGGAAAGTAGCCAGGAACAGGGAAGAGGATGCTGGATGGGGCAAGCTCGCTATCTGAGCTCCCATCTCCCGCCCCAAGCCCTTCCAGCCTGTTCTGCCAGCCGGGCAGGGGCGTTTTACCAGCTCAGTTCCACCCCTTGCCTGCCAAATCCCCTCCAGCAGCAACACAAACCCCGGGCAGCCCTTGCAACACCCCGGGTTTAGCCGGGATTTGGGGCACCGACAGCTCCTGGCCTCAGGTTCCTCCTGCCAGCACCTCAGCTGCCTCTTCCTGGGAAGCAGGAGGGAGAGCTGGCTCCCACAGCAGCCAGGAGCCTTATTTGTACATTTGCAGCGGTTAAATTTGCACATTTGCAGTGGTTAAATTTGCACATTTGCAGTGGTTAAATTTTGCACCAGTTCAATTCAGACATGTTCCTAAATCTGCCTGTTAAGGGACTCAGCTCCTTCCTTTTTTTTTTTTTTTTCCCTGTGTCCAATCTCCTCTGGAGAGCACACAGAGCTTTGAAAGTCTCAGCAGCTCCTGAGCGAGCTCCACCTTTGGCTAACAAATGCAGAAATGGGGAGAAAATCAGAAGCAGAGGTGGTGTTTGGAGGAGAGGAGAGCTGAGGGCTCCAGGGGGAAGGAGAGGCCTGGGAAAACTCCTCATTCCTGGGTAACCCTGGTGCTGCCAGGCTGAGGGAGCTGTGGACTGCTGAATCCCAGATTTTGGGGCAAAATGTGATGCTGAGGGCTTTAAATCATTCCCAAGAGAAACTCACAGCGCGGGTTCTCAGAGCTGGAGCGTGCACATGGAAAATCCACCTGGTTCCACCTGGGGTGGGAAGGGACCCTCAGGATCACCCAGTGCCACCCCAGCCCCACCAGCATCACCCCAATCCCTGTCCCCAGGGCCACATCCAGACTGCTCTGGGACAATTCCAGGGACCCCAAACCTCCCTGGGCAGCTCAGCCCAAGGCCTGGCCACTCTGAGAGGGACAAAAATTGTTTCTAATTTCTTATCTGAGCCTCCCCTGGTGCAATCTGAGGCCATTTCCTCTCCTCCTTTCCCTGCCCCTCCTGTCAGGAGCTGTGCAGAGCACTGAGGTCCCCCCTGAGCCTCCTTTGCTCCAGGCTGAGCCCCTTCCCAGCTCCCTCAGGAGTTTTCCAGCCCCTTCCCAGCTCCATTCCCTGCCCAGCCCCTCCAGGTCCTCTCTGAAGTGAGAGTTTCAACCTCTCCCCTGGATTTGATGGTTCTTTTGCCTTGGAAACCAATGGGAAGTCCACTGGAAATGCAGAAGGACAAACGTGGGTGACAATCCATGGGAGCGCAGGCCCTTGGTCGCCTGCACAAGGTGGAGGGATGAGAGGTTTGGGGGGTGGGGGGGGTTGTTTTTTGGGAATTTTCCTGATTCCCTGGGAGAGACACAGAATCCATGAGTCCAACCTGCCCTGGAGAGGAGCTTGATTGCTAATTAAGGCCTGTGATTAGTGCCAGCCTCTAACTGGTGACCTGAAAAGTCTGTGAGGGTGGACTCCTCCCCAGCCATTCCTGGGCAAAACCTGCAGGATTCCTCCTTGTCCTCAGCAGGGCAGCACAGTGGGGATCCCAATCCTCCAGCAGGGATCCCACATCCTCCAGAGCTGTGGATTTTTGTGGTTTGTTTCTGCCAAGGTCAGGATTAAATGTGTGAGAGGGTATTTCTTGTTGGGACTCAGATGTTTATCAGTTCTTATCTCTGTCACAGTCTCACAAACCCTGAGCTCTGCAGCACTTCACTCCAACAAACTAAAAATGGAGCCCTGTCTCTCTCTCCAAGGCCTTTGAAGGATAAACTGTCCAACTAAGAAATTGCACCTCAATTATTGTCACTTTTAACTCAATACCCAACCACCCGTGCCTGCAATGGGGACTTTTTATTTAATGACACAAAACCACCCAAACCCATGGAGAAGAAGAAGGAGGAGGAGAAGAAGAAGAAGAAGGAGGAGGAAGAGGAGGAGGAGAAGAAGAAGAAGAAGAAGAAGAAGAAGAGGGAGCAGCCTCCACCCCAAAACCTCCATCTTGCATTCTATCTATTCATGTATTCTAACAGTATATTATTAAATATCTATTACTGCATGCTAAACCCTTAAACTCTATGTGAAAACCGCGTTCACTCTCCTGTGAAAATTAAGAAGTTTAATAAAGGATAACAGGAGGTAAGGACAAAGGGCAAAGGTTGTTACAACCAGGTGTATTTTGGCACCTAGCCAAGAGCACACTGGTATTTTTGGGATGTTCCTTAAATACCTTTTTCATTATATTAGCTTGCTGTATATTTATAGACTTTTATGTATAGTAAACTTTTTCTTCACACTTAGATTACATGTTTCAAGGGTTGTTTAAGATGGCTCCTCTTTAGGCCTGTCTGTTTAGAGTATGCATATTTTTTGGTTGTAATTTTAGTCTATTCTTAACACTTCCAGTTTCTAGGCCTTAGTCTGCACTGTCTTTAGATGGTGAGTGTTAATAGTTAGCAGATTTGTTGCAAGTGTTCTCATTTTGTGTTTATTGGGTGTTACCTCATCTAAATAGACATTTTAATACAAGCAGAGCTGTTTCATTACTATGTCCGAGCTCAATTAATAACAGAAATAAAAATGATATATTTATAACAAAGTTACTTTAACACCACACATATAAAATCCATTTTAATATCTGTGAAAAGCCAATATTGTAATATGCATCTACAACACTCTGAGTTTCCCACCCTGTGATATCACACACTTCTATTCAAGCTCCACACCTTCAATCTCAGTTTTATTATTGAATTTTGGAAGCTTCTCCAGGGCCTCAGGTCAATGCAGTGTTCTCTTGGGGGTCAGTGCCTGGGAGCACAGAAAGTCTGGAATTCTCAATATCCAGGGCTCCAACACCATCCAGCTGCCATTTTTAGGGCTGAGGGGGAAGGAGCTGGGGTGGTGCAGGATTTCCAGAGCAAGGGTGGGAATTCTGGGAGTGTGGAATGAGGAAGATTTCATGTTGGAACCCAGGGCACAGGGAACGTTTCTCTGCTTGTTTTGGCAAGTCCTGACCCCAGGAGAGCACTGCTTTTAACCTTCATCCATGGAGAAAGCTTTCAAAAAGCCTTTGGGATGGATTGGAATCTGTGTGTGTGAAACAGGCAGTGGTAGAGTTTATCACAGGGTGAAAAACTCAGAGTTTGGGGTTTTTTGGTGTGGAGGTGGGTAGGAGATAAGATGGAGGATTTGGGGCATTGTCTGATCTCCTTCTTGTTCTTCACCTGCTCTGTTTTCTGCAGTGTTGGGGGCACAGAGGGAACCACAGTTAGAAAGACCCACAAGGCAGAGGTTGCATCAACAAACACATAAGTAGTTATTGGAAGAAAAGTAGACATAAAATACTTTCTAAAAGCCAATTGAACAACACAGCTTTAGAAGACCTTCAACCTGTGTGTCTGGTGACTTTTGGTGCCTTCTCTTCATACACTAAGTACTAAACTATTGATAAGAAAAATAATAAACAACAACCCGAAGCCCAAAAACCAAAAGTCCTGTTTGCCTCTCAGTTCTGGCACAGAACTTTTTAGGTGTCTCCCCCTCAGGGGTAGGGATTGGGGTTTTCACATATTTCCTTCCATTCCAGTTTTCCTTCATCTCCCTCAGCCTCTGTGCTGATGATCCTGAGGGACACGGGAGTTTCCCCAGCTTGCCCTGGATTTCAGTGGAGTTGTAAGGAAGTTTCCTTCTCTCCATTTTATCCTTCAGGAAATGCTCTGAAGCTTTGGTGCCCTTTCAGAAGCTGTGGCTGAGGAAATGGGGTTTTGGTGAGGAACAAAACTGGAGGCAAAACCTGGAGCCACATCCGTGTCCCCTGAGTGTCCCCTGCCCAAGGGTGTCCCCATCCCTCCTCCAGACACACCCTGGGCTTCTCCAGAGCAATGAGGGAATGCCTTTGGAGCAGGAATGCCAAGAAATAAGAAATAAACCTGGCAGTCTTCCAGCAATGGCAAAATCCACTGGGAAGTTTCCATCAGTTTCATGGGACACAGCTGAGGATTTGGTTCCTTTATGCCTGAAATTCCTTTTTATTTTTTTAAACACACAAGGCAAGGAAACAATCGAGCAAGGCTGTTTTAGTCCTATTTTGTGGGAAATAGATTTATAGAATTATAAGAATTTTCTATTTATAGAAAATTGTTTGTAGAAAATTCTGAAAGCCTAACAAAAAACTCACATAATATACATCTATATACAAACGTTCAGACAAGAAATGCTAACTTAGAGATACCATAAAATAAGACAAACATTGTTGGAAGAAAAATGAAACTAAAAAGAAGCTTCAAAAGATAGCTTTACAAATAAAGCTAAATACTTTAAAGAAATAAAACTGTGCAAGATACATTGTAGTAAGACCCACAAAGAGTAATTTAAAAGAATTAGCTTTAAAACAATTATAGCATAATGTAACAAAAGCTAATAAACCAAGAAACACTTACAGTGTATTGTAATTAAAAAATAGTTGACTTCTGATTGTAGTAAATTACAACATCTATATTGCCTCACCCTTCTCATAAAACTAAAAATGGAATAAAAATTTTTAACACCTCTCAGTTACCCCATCTCTAAATAATAATAATAAAAAAAAAACTTTGTCACTATTTTTGCCCAAATATTGGATTTTAAAGCACCGAAATCCTGGGTGGAATTGATCTCTGTCCCCTCTTGTAGGACACCTGGGAGCACAGGCAGGACATGACCAAAGCCCTCTGAAATCCCAAAGGCAGGAACGAGGAGGATCGGGGATGGATGAGCTCCAGGCTGGAGCATTTCCTGGCCCCACTCTCCTCCCAGCTTGTGGAGTATTAAATATTTTGCCCAAATATTGGATTTTAAAGCATCAAAACCCTGTATGGTTTTGGTGGGAATTGATCTCTGTCCCCTCTTCCAGCAGTGAGGACACCTGGCAGCACAGGCAGGATGTGACCGAAGCCCTTTGAAATCCCCAAAAACTGCAATGAGTGGAGGATCAGGGATGGATGAGCTCCAGGCTGGAGCATTTCCCAGCCCCGCTCTCCTCCCAGCTCGTGGAGTATTTTCAGCCCAAATATTGGATTTTAAAGCATCAAAACCCTGTATGGTTTTGGTGGGAATTGATCTCTGTGTCCCCTCTTACGTGGGCAAGGACACCTGGGAGCACAGGCAGGACATGACCAAAGCCCTCTGAAATCCCAAAGGCAGGAACGAGGAGGATCGGGGATGGATGAGTTCCAGGCTGGAGCATTTCCCAGCCCCGCTCTCCTCCCGGCTTGTTTTCCAGCTCCCAGCCCCGGGACACACAAGCTGGATCGTGTCTGACATTTCCTGTCGAGCCAGGGCTGCCGGCGCGGAGGAAATGGGGTGCAGGAATGTCTGGACGTGGCAGCTGTGACAGCGCCAGCGGGGAGGTGACACCGCTCACGTGAGCGGCCATCGGTCACCGGGGAGGGACGGCGGCCCCAGGGCTCGGCCACTGGTGATCCCTGCACGTTATCCCTGCCACTCCTCCCAGAAAATCTGGGTCATGCCCTGGCAGGTGTTTGCCGAGGGAAGGAGCCGTGCCAGGGCTGGGGTGCTGAGGGATGGCCCTTCCCCAGCATTCCTCCTCTTCCTCCTTTATTTCCAAAGTGTCTTGACAGCAGAAGCCTTGAGGATCATCCCATTCCCATGAGCAAGGGACACCTTTCCCTATCCCAGATTGCTCCAAGCTGGCCTTGGACACATATGGGGGATGTTCTGGGAGGTGTTTGCTGCAGGAATGAGCCATTCCCAAGGCTGAGGGATGACCCTTCCCAGCATTCCTCCTCTTCCTTCTCTTTCTCCAAAGTGTCTTAGAGGCAGAAGCCTTGAGGATCATCCCATTCCCATGGGCAGGGACATTCCCATGAGCAAGGGACACCTTTCCCTATCCCAGATTGCTCCAAGCTGGCCTTGGGCACTTCCAGGGGGATATTTTAGGAGGTATTTGCTGCAGGAATGAGCCATGCCAAGGTTGGGATGCTGAGGGATGACCCTTCCCCAACATTCCTCATCCTCCAAAGCATCCTGGAGGCAGAAACCTTGAGGATCATCCCATTCCCATGAGCAAGGGACACCTTTCCCTATCCCAGATTGCTCCAAGCTGGCCTTGGACACATATGGGGGATGTTTTGGGAGGTGTTTGCTGCAGGAATGAGCCATTCCCAAGGCTGAGGGATTCCCAGCATTCCTCCTCTTCTTCCAAAGTGTCTTGGAGGCAGAAGCCTTGAGGATCATCCCATTCCCATGAGCAAGGACACCTTTCCCTATCCCAGGTTGCTCCAAGCCCTGTCCAAGCTGGCCTTGGACACTTCCAGGGGGATATTTTGGGGCTGCAGAGAGTTATGCAAGAGCTGGAGGAGATCTGTTAGAGCCCAGGGATATTTTGTATGGAAAATCCCTTTCCAGGGCCCTGTTTGGGCAGGGGGAGGATCTGCCCTGTCCTTCTCTGTGGTCTCAGTGGTGGCTGAGGCACCTTGGCTTCCCAGGAGATGCCAGCTTGGGATGGCCCTGCCCATGGCAGCAGGGCTGGAAATGAATGATCTTTAGTGTCCCTTCTGGCCCAAAGCATTCCAGGATTCCATGGATGGTCCCAGCGCAGGTCAGACCCGCTCATGGATCCCATTCCCAGTTCCTGGTTCCCAGGCCTGGCTCTCTGAGCTGTTTGTCTCCCCACACTCGGTGTGGGTGTGAGGAAAAGCTCCTCTGAATCCTCCAAGATTTGTACAAAACATTCCCTCAATGGGAACAGCTCCAGGGAACAGCTTGGTGCTGCTTTTCCTACAGGAGCCCAAGATATTCCAAATATTCCTCCTCAGCAAGAGGAGAACTCTGGAAAACTCCTTGCACAGGAGCACATCTCATGAAAGAAAAGAGTTTGTGTGAGCCAGAGGGGAAAAGAGATGGTGTTGGGCATTGTACAGATTGTACAGTGAGGTGTTCTGATGGTAAAAGTCCCAGAAAATTCCATTTCTTTCTTTCTTTCTTTCTTTCTTTCTTTCTTTCTTTCTTTCTTTCTTTCTTTCTTTCTTTCTTTCTTTCTTTCTTTCTTTCTTTCTTTCTTTCTTTCTTTCTTTCTTTCTTTCTTTCTTTCTTTCCTTCCCTCCCTCCCTCCCTCCCTCCCTCCCTCCCTCCCTCCCTCCCTCCCTCCCTCCCTCCCTCCCTCCCTCCCTTCCTTCCTTCCTTCCTTCCTTCCTTCCTTCCTTCCTTCCTTCCTTCCTTCCTTCCTTCCTTCCTTCCTTCCTTCCTTCCTTCCTTCCTTCCTTCCTTCCTTCCTTCCTTCCTTCCTTCCTTCCTTCCTTCCTTCCTTCCTTCCTTCCTTCCTTCCTTCCTTCCTTCCTTCCTTCCTTCCTTCCTTCCTTCCTTCCTTCCTTCCTTCCTTCCTTCCTTCCTTCCTTCCTTCCTTCCTTCCTTCCTTCCTTCCTTCCTTCCTTCCTTCCTTCCAGCTTTTCCAGCATTTTCCCATCATGATTGCCTCTGAATGAATTCAGCTTTCTCACCACCCTACTGGGACAGGGCTCTCCAGGAGAGACTCCACAGATTTTGCTGCTTTCCTGCCATTCTCAGACTCTCTTTGCCACAAAATTCCTTTTTTTGACGCTGCTGTGACCCCGTGGGCAGCTGGGCATTTCTAAATCCACAGGGACTGGGAACAGCTGGATGGGACCTGCCCAGAAAGGCCCAGAACTGCAATCAGGAGGTGCCAGCAGAGCATGCCAGGGGTATTTGGGATCTGGGAAGAGATCTGGGTGTCCCTGGGCCAGGCCTGGCTGGGCTGTCCCTGCTGTCCCTGGCACTGGAATTCCTGGGTTCCTCTTGCCCCTCTCCTGAAGATTTCCAGCTGAAATGGGTCCATCTGAGCCCTGGGATTTACTGGGGTTCCCCAGATGCAACTGGGACACGCTGGTGTGCTCCCTGCAGGAGGTGCAGCCTCATCCTCCTCCTGGAATGGGGAATTCATTGGAATAAACCCATTGAATGTATGGAATAAACCCACAAACACATCTGATAAACACAGCAGGTTGGGACAGCCCTTTTCTGCATTTTGAAAGTCCCACGGGCAATTTAATTCTCTGCAAATCCCTGAAAAATCCCACATCACCAGGAGGCTGCCAGGGCCTGTCCTGTCCCACAGGACGAGCTCCAGCCCGTGTCTCAGCCCAGTTTAATCCCTGCTTCATCCCACCCCCATTCCAATCTCATCCCAGCCGAATCCCAGCCCCATCCCAGCTCCATCCCATCCCATCCCCAGCCCCACTCCCATTCCAATCTCATCCCAGCCAAATCCCATCCCCATCCCAGCTCCATCTCAGCCTCATCCCATCCCATCCTCATCCCATCCCATCCCATCCCCATCCCAGCCCCATCCTCATCCCAGTCCCATCCCCATCCCATCCCCAGCCCCATCCCAGTCCCATCCCCATCCCATTCCATCCCATCCCCAGCCCCATCCCAGCCCCATCCCCATCCCATCCCCATCCTCCATCCTATCCCCATCCTATCCCCATCCCATCCCATCCCCATGCCATCCCCATCCCAGCCCCATCCCATCCCCATCCCCATGCCATCCCCATCCCATCCCCATCCCAGCTCCATCTCAGCCTCATCCCATCCAATCCTCATCCCATCCCATCCCATCCCCATCCCAGCCCCATCCTCATCCCAGTCCCATCTCCATCCCATTCCATCCCATCCCCATCCCCATCCCAGCCTCATCCCAGCTCCATCCCAGCCCCATCCCATCCCCATCCCCATCCCATCCCCATCCTCCATCCTATCCCCATCCCCATCCCCATCCCCATCCCATCCCCATGCCATCCCCATCCCAGCCCCATCCCATCCCCATCCCCATGCCATCCCCATCCCAGCCCCATCCCAGCCCCATCCCATTCCCATCCCATCCCTATCCCAGTTCCATCCCAGCCCCATCCCAGCCCCATCCCATTCCCATCCCATCCCCATCCCATTCCCATCCCAGCCCCATCCCCATTCCCTGTCACATTCAGGCTCCACGTCAGGACCTGGCTCAGAGCCACATTGAGCTTCTGCCACTCCTGACTCATCCCTGGCAGCAAAACCCTGCATTTCACCCTTGGATTGTGCCTGGGGAGCAAGCAGAAAACAATCCCACAATGAAATCCCCATTTCTGTGGCCCGGTGTTCACGTTTTGGGCTGGGCTCCAGGCACATGAGCCCGGTGTCACCTCCCGGGCAGACTGGAGGCAGCTGCCACTCCCATCCTGTGCTTCACATCCTGTTTCCAGCACAGGCTGCACATTAAGGAGCCCTTGGCCAGGACAACATCGCGCTGGGACAGCTGAGCCAGCAGTGGTGGCAGCTGGGGACACCAAGGGGACAAGAGGCGGCTGCTGGGGACAGCAGAGGAGGAGCGGTGCTGTCCCCACAGGAGGAAAACTGAGCATTAAAGAGCTGATAAAAGCTGGAAATGCCCATGGAACTTCTCCAAGAGCTTTGGAGCTCCTGTGTTTCACTGCTGGAACCCAGGGAATCCCTCTGGCTGCCCTGGAGGGCTCCAGCCCCTGCCCAGGGCGCTCAGAGACCTTGGCACAGAGCCCAAGGCCCCCCTGTGCCTTTGACTGAGCCCTTGGAAAAAACAATCACCAACCTTTACATGAAGAATTACAAGCCATGAAAGCTTAAGTAGAATAATAGTGAATTTATCATGGGGTGAAAAATAGATTTTGGGGTTTTTAGAATGGGCGTTCAGGGGGCAAGATGGAGAAATCTGGGCATGTCCAACCTTTCTCTTTCTCCTTCTTCTTGGCCTCCATCTTCTGCTGTGATTTGGCACTTTTGGATTGGTTTAGAGTAGAGACAGACTGTCTAACACAGGTGATAGGTATTGGGAAGGAACTGTAAATAATGTACATGAAGTTTTTCGTACAAAAAGATAACAGCAGTGTGCCTCTGTCTGACCTGCTGAGCGAACCTCAGCTGGACAGGAGAAGGAATTTTATAGATAAGGAACAATAAACAACCTTGAGACCGAGAAATGAAGAGCTCTGACTCCTTCTTTGATCGCCAGGCTGGGCAAAGAGACTTTGTGACCCATCTCGGGGTCACTGTGAGCAGCAGGGACCCCGAGAACTGGGAGCCATCAGGGACCAGAGGAGGGCACGGGGTGGGAAAGGCTCTGCCCTGTCCCCACAGCTGTGGTGGCCCTTCAGGGCATGGCTGCTGCTGTGATGAGCTCCTCCAAACCCACCTGGAGCTGCCAGGAAACCCAGAATGTGGCAGCTGGAAGGGACCTTAAAACCATGCCATGCCATGCCATGCCATGCCATGCCATGCCATGCCATGCCATGCCATCCCATCCCATCCCATCCCATCCCACCCCACCCCACCCCACCTGATACAGGGCTCTCTTTGAGCCAGGTCTCACAAACTCTTGGAGATCTATTTCACACCCAAGATAGCTCAGCTACCTCAGAAGGCTTAAAATCAGCAGGATGGCTTCTGTGGTCGTGTTGGAAACAAAAAGGTTTTAATAATATATTAGTTATTAGTAAAATACAGTTATATTTTCAAATATAATTAATATAAAATTATATTATATATAATAAAAATGTAATATATTATAAGTACAATATAAAAATAAATATTAGTAAATATGCAATAGTAATACAATAATATTGTATAAATTTATATATAATATAATATAATATAATATAATATAATATAATATAATATAATATAATATAATATAATATAATATAATATAATATAATATAATATAATATAATATAATATAATATAAGTAAAATATACTATGCTATAATATAATATAATATAAATATATACATATTAAAATATATAATAAAATGTACCTAGAAATATAATATATATATTATATATAAAATTTATTCATAATATGTAATATAATTTTATGAAAATATAAGTAATATTTTATAATAACATAACTTGTTAAATTATCTATATAATATTAATACAAAATTAAAATATTAATTATGATAATGAATAATAAATACATTATTATTAAAATAATAAAACTCTTTACAGAGAAAAACCCAAGCCAGGTGCAAGAAGCCCTCCTGCCCCTGGTAAAACATCTCACAAAAGCCAAAATTGATTTAATTGTTCTTTTTCTAGTTAATTGCTCAGGTGGGAGTTTTTGACTCCTGTCCAATTGGCCGCCCTTGAATTTGAGGTGAAGTCCCCCAGACCTCTAAGATGTCTTTTCACCTCACTGCGGAGAGAAACTTTTGGGTTTATTTATTTTTTAAGGGGACAAAAGAGAGTTTTGTCACTCTGTTAACAGGGGACATTCCTACACCCACCCTGGGCATTTCTAAATCCACAGGGATTGGGAACAGCTGGATGGGACCTGCCCAGACAGGCCCAGAACCCCCAAATATCCCATCTGAGCATCCCTGGCAGTGGTGTCCAAATGCTCCTGGAGCTCTGGCATGAACCAGGCCATTTCTCAGCTTCTTACTTTTATTCAAAATGCCTTTTATTCTGTCACAATCCCTTTCTCCAGGTCGGTATTTGGATGGAAAAGCAGCTGGGCTGGTGGTGAAGAGAGAGATCTCCCTTTTTCTGAGGAAAAACCAGAAATAGGAGAGCAGAGATTTTTGGGTGTCAGCTCCATCCTGGGTAAATCCCTGAGTGATGTTCATGCTGGTTTTCCTATTCCTGCACCACAACATTTGCATATTAAGGTGAAAAAATAAGAATATGGGGAGGATTTGATGTTTTGTCCCTCAGGGTCTGACCCAGCCCCGAGTCCCTGGGAATGGGGCTGCTGGGGGGAGTTCCAGAGGTGGAAAGGGAAGGATCTGCCTGCAGGGTCGGTGTGAGATTCCTGTTTGCAGCCGTTTCCCAGCTCTCTTTGGCACTGTTGGGTGGGAAGACAAAAGAAAGCCTTGAGAAAACACTGCCAGGACTAAAAGGGCTGGAAGTCCCTGAAGCTGCCTGGATGAAGGTCAGAGGATGGAGGTTCAGGTGCACAGCAGCTGCTGGATGGATCCATGCTGCCCTGACAGATCCCTGCTGCCCCTGGAGCTGCAGATCCTCCTGGTGGGGCTGGGGAGAGGGAGCTCCTGGGGCTGCGGGGAAACCTGGAGGAGGATGAGCATGGAAATGGGGGGAGGCAGAGGAGACAGAGCTGCTGGGGCTGCACCAGAGGAGCACTCCCTGGAGAAAAGCTTGGGATCAATCCCCAGAGTTAAGTCACAGAATGCCAGGCTGGCTTGGGTTGGAAGGGACCTTAAAGCTCATCCCATTCCAGCACAAACCATGGCAGGGACACCTCCCACAGTCCCCAGTGTCCAACCTGGCCTTGGGCACTGCCAGGGATCCAGGGATGGAATTCCATCCCAGCCCTGCCCACCCTGCCAGGGAACAATTCCTCATTGCCAAGATCCCACCCAGCCCTGCCCTCTGGCACTGGCAGCCATTCCCTGGGTGCTGTCCCTGCATCCCCTGGCAATTGTCTCTCTCCAGCTTTCCTGGGGCTCCTCCAGGCCCTGCAAGGCCACCCTGAGCTCAGCCCAAAGCTTCTCCTGTGCAGGTGAGCAATGCCAGCTGTGCCAGCCTTTCCTGCCAGCAGAGCTGCTCCATCCCTCTGCCCATCCTGGAGCCTCCTCTGGGCTCTCTGCAGCAGCTCCAGCTCCTCCCTGCGCTGGGGCAGCTCTGCAGCTGGGAAATCACCTGAGGGACACAGGGTCACAATCCCAATCCCAATCCCAATCCTTCTCCTGATCCCAGCTGGGGCTCAGCCCTGGGCAGCTCCAGCTCTCCCAGGGCTGCTCCATCTGCTCATCCCAGCCTGGATTGATCCCAAATGTGGTATATGTTATCCAGTAATTTGTGCTAAAAGGAATTAAAACCACAGCATCTTGTGTACCAAGTGTTGGACAACAAGCAGTAATAGGCTACATGATGAAGAATGGAGATTCAAACACCAGGAGGACACTGGCTCCAGGGATGGATATTTCCAGGGATTTCTTTCCATCTAACAAGACCCCATCAGGAGGCATTTGATAGGCATCATCAGAAGGTTATGCCAGAAAGTTTTCACCTGACAGGATTCCAGCAATTATCCACCAGTTCCGGGAAATGTGGCAGCAAGGAAGAAAAAACGATGATAATATGCTAAAATATGCTAATGAAGAGCCCCTTCCAGAGCCCAAAAGACTATATAAAATGGATCCCATCAAAATGACATTTTGGAGACCGTGTCAGTTTGGAAAGCCAGGTGCCTGCTAAGGAAGGCAGGAGCCTCCCCTGACATGGAGAAAATGAACCCCCCCCCCACTCTGAATTGTTATAGATTGTAAATTAAGGAGGTCTCAGGAAACAAAAAATATGGGAGCAGGAAATAACAGTTCTTTAATAGAGAAGAAAATAAAGGATAAAATAAACAATGCAGTACACTAGAACAACACTGACAGAGTCAGAATCCAACCTGACACCCTGTGGGTCAGGGTGTTGGTGGCAGCCCCATTGGAATTGTGGCTCAGCCCTCCTGCAGTGTCAGGGGTGGCTCTGCTGGAGCAGGGATCCTGGAGAAAGGTGCAGTCTCTTCCTCTGAAGATCCAGGGGAAGGAGAGGCAGCTGCTGTTCCTCTGGGAATCCTGTGCAGAAGCTGTTCTGATATTCCAGAATCTCCAGATTATATCCGGGTAGGAATTCTTGGCTCCTCCCTCTGGGCTCACATCTCCCAATGGCATGCTGTGGTTCTTATCAGCCATGCAGTGACATTCAATAGGTGTTATCAGCAGATGTCCCCTCCTGAGGGAGGAGTGATTGTGACCACTCAGAGAGAGATAAGGCAAACTGCCCACTGGACAAAAGACAACTGCCATATAGAGGGTAATAAATACATCTTGCCTTGCAGTCTGGAACAGAGACCCACAAGGACTTTGGTGTGACAGAGGCCAAATCCTAAATCTCCCTGACCCTGATCGCCTGGCTCAGAGTCAAATCGATTGCTTGTGGCTTTTTCCAAATTTATACTTTGATAATTTAATAAATTTCCTTAATTAATTAATTGCACTATTCATTTGTAACACAGGGTTTGCCCTGACCCAGGTGCAGCCCCTGGGCTGGTTAGACCTCAGCAGATTCCCACTTGTGGAGCTGGCTCAGGTCCCTCTGCCCGGCCCCTGCCACATTCCTGGTGCCCTCCCGCAGCTCCTGACCAGCTTTGTGCTGCTCCCTGCAGCCATTCCTTGGGAAAGGCTCCCCGGAGCCTTCAGGTGCCCAGCTGAGGGCTCCAGCTGGATCAGGACACTGGGGACCGGGTTTGGGGCAGTGATAACAACGTGTAAAACTGAAACAGGATGCCAGCGAAATATTACACGAGATAAGGGCGCTTATCAGCTGTAAAGAATGTTCTGCTGGCTTCCGATTGCTCCTATCTTCTATTTTTATCAGTTTCCTCCTGCTTGTCTCTGAACAAGTTTCCAGGTTTAGCAGGTCTGACCCAGCCAGCTGCAAATAAAGATAGCCCTGATAACTGCGAATGGCACAGGGCAGCTGGCTCCAGCTTCACACAGCCTTGGCTGGGAAGGGTTTTCCAGCTGGACTCTTCAATCCCAGGGGTTTCATCTCCTGATATAGGGTCTCCTTGAGCCAGGCCTTATAAGCTTTTGGAGATTTATGTCACACCCAAGATAGCTCAGCTACTTTAAAAGGCATAAAAGCAGCAGGATGGGTTCTGTGGCAGTGTTGGAAACAGAAAAGTTTTAATAAAAGGCAAAATAACAAAACTCTTTACAGAGAAAAACTGAGCTAGGTGCAAGAGGTTCTTGCTCCTGGTAAAACACCTCACAAAAGCCATTGGTTTCTCTGATCTCTTCTTTTTCTAGTAAATTGCTCAAGAAGAACTTTTTGGCTCTTTGTCCAGTTGGCTGTCCTTAAGTTTGAGGTGAAGTCCCCGAAGCCCTATGAGATGTCTTTTCACCTAATTGAGGAGAGAAACTTCAGGGTTTTTTTCCTTTTTAAGAAGACAAAGGACAGTTTTGTCACTCCATCAACAGAGGGCACATTGCTATCATTTCCCATCCCTGCAACTCTGAAGATTTCTGCTGCTAAAATAAAACCCCACTTGCTGCAGGTACAGGTTCTCCATGGGATGGGAAAAAAGAGCTTGGAGTTCTGCGGGGTGGGGAGGGCAAAGGCTGAGCCCTCAGTCCCAGCAGGTCAGAGCTGCCCCAGAGCAGCACAGATTGGCTTCCCTGGCTCTGGGGATGAACTCCTGGAGTCATTCCTGGGATGGGCTTCCCTCAGTGTTGGCCTCACCTTTCCTTCCAGCTGGCTGTCCCAAACTGAGCCTCACAGCTCTGTGTGAGCGGATTTCTTGTGGGCAGGCAGAGATGGGCTTTGAACTGACAGGAGGATTGGGCTGGAGACGGGGCTGGCCCAGGGATCCATTCAGCCACAGCTGCTCTGAGAATTCTATTCCAGGGCCTGCCCACCCTGCCAGGGAACAATTTCCCCCAACATCAAATCCCTTCTCCTGTCACTCCATCTCCTTGTACAAAGTCCCTCTCCAGCCCCTCTGAAGCCCCTTCAGGAACTGGAAATCTTCTGTGAGTTCCCCCTGGAGCTCTGATGATCCACAACATTTCCAGTAGATCCCTAAACCCCAACCCCTCCCTATGCTGTCCATTTTTTTCTCTTCAGACATAAAAGAAAGAAAGGAAAACACATTTATCAGAATGCTCAGGAGAAGGATTCCCAATATTCCATCATTCCCAGGATCCCATCTAATCCTACTTTGAAGCCATTCCCTGGGTGCTGTCCCTGCAGGCCTTGTCCCCAGTCCCACTCCAGCTCTCCTGGAGCCCCTTCAGGCCCTGCCACGGGCTCTGAGCTCTCCCTGCAGCTTCTCCTTCTCCTGGACATTCCCAGCTCTCCCAGCCTGGCTCCAGAGCCCTCAGAGCACCTCCATGGCTTCCTCTGCACTCGCCCCCACACTCCCATGGCCTATTGCAGGCCCACTGTCGCTGCATGGAGCTGGAGGTGCCCCCCAGGCCTGGCTGCCCTGGGCAGGGAGTCGTGCCCAGCTGGCATCGGAGCCAGAAAGGCCCTGGGGGCTGCAAACCCCGGGAGCCAGCTCCAGGAGAGGAATTCCCTGCTGACATTTCGGTGTTTGTGCAGCTCTGGGTGCTCTGGGAGAGGCCCCAGCAGCTGCCTGGCCCTGCTCAATCGGGTGGAGAGAGGGGACGGGTGAGTGGGTGCCCGCTGGGGAGGATCTGCCCCCAGCCTGTGGAACAGGAAAAAAACAACATCTGAGGCCACGAGCAGGGCTTGAAATTCACATTTTATTGCTCTGTACATGTGAAAAAAACAGAGGGGGGGAGAGAACTCCAAGACTGAAAGGTGCAAGGCCATGGTGGGAATCCACCACAGGCACCCAGGGGTGAGGGTGGCGCAGCAAAGCTCTTCTCTTTTTTAATTTCAGTTAAATAAAAAGGCAGAGCTGCTAAAAGGGAAAAAAATGGTGTGCAATTAATGCTGGGCATCACCCTCCTCACAAATAACCCCCCTGGAGCTATGAAAAGAAAATGACCCAAAATCCCTGAAAATACCTGGGGTGGAGGGAGAGCTTCACTCCAAGGGTTTAATGCCATTAAATGTTTCCATGAATTGAAGGTTTTAACTAATTAAAGTGTTTCATGTCATTAAAGGCAATTTTTGGTGCGAGTTTAAGCCAAGTTCAAGGTTCTGGCTCTGTAAATCCTCTCCCGGGGCAAGTCCTAAACAGTGAGGTCCCAAAAGAGCAGAGCCCAAGCTGAGAAATCAACATTTTTCCAGAGCTGGGCTTGGGTTTTCATTCCTCCAGAGGAAAAGGTGTCTGCAATAATTAAGTTGCTGGAGATTTCCCAAGCTGCTCCAGACACCAAAATTGTGGATCTTGTCCTCAGCTTAATGGTAGGCACTATATAAATATCATTTTTAAAAACCAACCCTGAGTTTTGAGTGTCCTGAGTGCTCTGGCAACACAGACACGGCTGGAATATTGCTTGGATGGAAGTGCAGTGCTAAAGAAGTGCCTGGAAAAGGGCTCTGCTGGGATTGCTGCCCTCTCCAAGCTCTCTGCCCTCACCTTGCCTTGGAAGCAGCTGCTCTGCTCCTCTCCCCTGCCTCCCCGACTTCTCTTTCCTCTCCAGCAGCTAAAAATGGGATTTGTGTCTGCAGGGCAGAAATAAAACCCCCACTCCTGCCCAGAGTGTTCCTTCCTTCACCCCAAGCTGGCAGAGCTGTTCTTTTAGGGAGCACAATGCCCAGGGGAGATGGATTTCTCCTCTCGCAGGCAGGGGAATGTTGGTGCCACAGCAGCTGAATTTGGCTGCCCTGTCCCTCCTGTGGAGGAGGAAAAAGGAGGGAAGGGCAGGAAAACCTTCCTGGGTTTTGTGGGGGATCCTTGGATGGGCACCTGGGAGCTGCTCATGGAATCGGAGCTAAGCACAGACAGCACCTCTGGGTGATTAAACAGCAACAATTATGGAATTGCCCTTCCCACAGTGGAAATTCCCTTCCCAACCAGGGGCTGGCACTTGGTGCAATAATTAATTGGGATTGAAATTTGGGAGTGTTCCCCACATCCATGGCACAGAGCCACTCTTTTGCACATGGATTTTGCTGCCAGGATCAAGCCCCATCCATAGGAAGGAAATTAAATTGACATCAAGAGCAGTTTGGCAGACCTGCTAGGAATCAGAATCCTGGAATCACTGAGGTTGGAAAAAGCCTCCAAGATCTTTGAGTCCAGCCCTTAACCCAGCATTGACCATGTCCCCAGTGCCACACCCATCACAGTCACTAAAGTCCCTCCAAAGTCTGTGTTCTTCCATGGAAATATTTTTCAGACAAAAAATTAGGAATCTTTTCCTAATATTTTATCACTAAGAGGGGCCCGATTCTGAAGGAGACAGGTTAGCACAGCACTGTACAATTTATAAAATCATTATTCTAATCTGGACAAAAATATGAAGGAAATCTTTCAGCCGCTGTTTCTTGGGAGAATTTGGTCTTTCTGGAAAACAATTGTCTAAGCCATGCTTGGCAATTAACACCTCTGCCCTGTGTTTGGTTCTAATTAGGCCCTAATTAGGCTCTAATTTCACACCAGCAACACCAAGATTTGCTTTTTGGAGAATCAGAGAGTCAGGGTTGGAAGGGAGATAAAATCCATCCCATTCCCATGGCAGGGACACCTCCCAGTGTCCCAGGCTGCTCCAATCCCAGTGTCCAACCTGGCCTTGGGCACTGCCAGGGATCCAGGGCAGCCCCAGCTGCTCTGGGCACCCTGTGCCAGGGCAGATTCATTCCCAAGATCCCATCCATCCCTGCCCTGTGAGGGATGAGGCCCCGGCTCAGGAGGTGAAGCTGATGAGTCCGTGGTGCTCCGTGTGATTCCCGATGTTGCCTCTCGGCGATTCCCACACGATGGCCATGCCAGGCTCTGGGGCAGCACTGGGATCTCCCAGATCCATCAGCTTCACCAGCACTGCTCCTGCAGCCTGGCCGGCCCCCGTGGCTCTGCACAAGGACCAGCAGCTCCCCGTGCCCGCAGCGGGCACCGCTGGCATCGTCCCCGCGCCGCGCGCCATCCTCGTCCCCTTTCCCTAGGAAGATTTCTCCTCAGGGATACTCCTGGTTGGCTGCTCCACGGCCAGCTGGTTCTCCAGGACACAGCAGAGCTTGTAACTCTCGAGGACCTTGGCCTGGATGTACTCCCTGTCCTTCCTGTGCCAGACATCCGTGGCGATGTAGGTGTTGTAGGGGTCGCGGGGCCCCTCGAGGCGCCGCGCCCGCAGGTTGGTCACCATCACCCCCACGCTGAAGAAGCCAAAGAGCCCCAGCATCAGCAGCACGTAGATGATGGCCAGGCTGTCGCTGGCACTGCTCTCCTGGGGAGCAGCTGAGCTGTTGGAGCGTTCCAGGCACTCCTGGAGCAGTTTGGAGAGGAGCAGGTGCAGGGCCGTGGTGTTCGACAGCGCCAGCATTGGGGATTTCTGTCCTTGGCAATTCTTCCTTCCTTTGGCTGGAAAAGGATAAAAGTCAGGGGGTGGCATCAGATAAATGTCGGATTCAGCTCTTTTCTGACCCAGAGATGGGGTAACTGAGAGGTGTTTTAAAAACCTTTATTCCATTTTCTGTCGCATGAGAAGGGTGAGACAATACAGATGTTATAATTCACAATCAGAAGCCAACTATTTCCTAATTACACTGCACTATAAATGTTTCTTGGCCTACCACCTTTAGCCACACCTTTAGCCCTTAAGTCAATCATCTAAAATTACCCCTCATGGGTCCTACCACATTTTATCTTTCACAGTTCTATCTCTCCAAACTGTCCAGTCTTATTTGCAAGGCCGCCTTTTGAAACATTTTTCTAGCTCCATTTCTCTCTCAGCAATGTCTGTCTATTCCATGGCATTTCTAAGTCAGCATTTCTTATCTCAAGGTTTGCATACAGGTGCACACTGAGAGCTCTCTACAAATCCATTTCTCACATTTACCCCTCTCTCTTCAACAGAAAAATCTTCTTTGATGAATCCCACAGATAGAGGTGGGATTTCCTCTGTCTCCCTTTCCGGGTTCCCCTCCTCAGTGAGGGATTTGAGAGCCTGGTTGTGGTGGCTTCCCACAGCTGTAAATCCACGGGAGCAGCTCAGCAAATCCTCCTCCAGAACACTCAGCCGTTGTTGTGTGGGGATTTGGAGGAGGAAGCGCCTCAGAACCATTCCTAATCCGTGCAGGCTGAAAGGGAGCCCGGGGCAGGGGTGACACCTGTGGCAGGGCACGGTGGCAGCTCAGGGAGCTTTTCCAGGAGCTCTGCGTGGGAGGGAGCTGGGCTGGCAATGACCCTGCAGGAACAGCAGGTACCTGGAGCCTTCCTGGGCTTTGTTTGTGCCTTGCTGGGGGAGGAAAGCTGCACAAGGAGCTGCTGAAACACAGGGACAGAGGCAGGGCTCTGCTCTTGTCCCCAGCGTCCCTCAAGGGGAGAACATTTCCCTGGAGTACTCACAGCCCAGGGAGCACAGCTCCTGCAGGCACGGAGGGGGTCACACGCAGCAATTAATTGTTAATTAATGACCCCTTGTGCTGCTCCTCGCTGTGAACTCTTTATCTGAGCAGTCACGGGTCTGAGGCTGAGAAATTCAGCACAGGGTGGCGAATTCTCATGGAATCATAGAATGGTTTGGGATGGAAGGGAGCTCAGAGCCCACCCAGTGCCACTCCTGCCATGGCAGGGACACCTCCCACTGTGCCAGGTGCTCCAACCTGGAACTGAAGATTACAGGGATGCAGGGATGGAATTCCATGCCAGCCCTGCCCACCCTGCCAGGGAACAATTCCTCATTGCCAAGATCCCACCCAGCCCTGCCCTCTGGCACTGGCAGCCATTCCCTGGGTGCTGTCCCTCCAGCCCTTGGGAATTTTTCTCTCTCCAGCTTTTTGTAGCTCCATCCCAGGCCAGGCTGGACACTGGGGCTGGAGCAGCCTGGGACAGTGGGAGGTGTCCCAGGGGTGGCTCTGGGTGGGCTCTGAGCTCCCTCCCAACCCAAACTAATCTGTGATTCTGGGATTTTATGGCCTGGCCCTGATCCCTGCAGCCGAGGGGTGCCAGAGCTGCCAAAGCCACCCCAGGTTCTGAGCCCAGCTGGGAGGGAGAGCCCAAGGGAGCCTCAGAGAGCCCCTGGTGCCTCCCTGGCAGCTGAGGCCATGGGAATGTCCCAGCAGAGCTGCAGGGTGGCTCTGGGCTCCAAACACAGGGAATGGCAGCTGGGTCTGGCTCCTCATGGAGCTGTGGGGGTGCCAGGGCTGACTGGCACCCCCTGACTGGCAGTGGCTGCTCCCCAGCAAAGGCACAGCACAGGGCTTGTGTGCTCCAGAGGGGCTGGATCCTGACCCCAGAGCTGGATAATGATCCCAGAGCTGGATCCTGACCCCAGAGCTGGATAATGATCCCAGAGCTGGATAATGATCCCAGAGCTGGATCATGGTCCCAGAGCTGGATAATGATCCCACAGCTGGATCCTGACCCCAGAGCTGGATAATGATCCCAGAGCTGGATAATGATCCCAGAGCCTGGATAATGATCCCAGAGCTGGATAATGATCCCAGAGCTGGATCATGGTCCCAGAGCTGGATAATGATCCCACAGCTGGATCCTGACCCCAGAGCTGGATAATGATCCCAGAGCTGGATAATGATCCCAGAGCTGGATAATGATCCCAGAGCTGGATAATGATCCCACAGCTGGATAATGATCCCAGAGCTGGATCCTGATCCCAGAGCTGGATAATGATCCCAGAGCTGGATAATGATCCCAGAGCTGGATAATGATCCCAGAGCTGGGATCCTGACCCCAGAGCTGGATAATGATCCCACAGCTGGATAATGATCCCAGAGCTGGATAATGATCCCACAGCTGGATAATGATCCCAGAGCTGGATAATGATCCCAGAGCTGGATAATGATCCCAGAGCTGGATCCTGATCCCAGAGCTGGATAATGATCCCACAGCCTGGATCCTGCTCCTTGAACCTGGAATCTGCTCCCTGAACATGGATCCTGATCCCACAGCCTGGATCCTGATCCCACAGACTGGATCCTGCTCCTTGAACCTGGATCCTGCTTCTTGACCCTGGATCCTGCTCCCACAGCCTGGATCCTGTTCATTGAAACTGGATCCTGCTTCTTGACCCTGGATCCTGATCCCAGAGCCTGGATCCTGCTCCCTGTGGAGGGCACCCAGCCCAGTGGGCACCTTCAGCTCCAGCCCAGCCCTCCCTGCCCTGTCTGGGCTGTGCTGATCTCCAGGTGCTGCCAGAGGCTGCTGCTGCCACCAGGGTTTAAATGGGAAAAGGGAATTTTCTGTCCTGGAATGCACCTAAAATCTGTGACACACAGCTTTGGAGCTCAACAGGAATTTTGTCCTCGAGCATTGGGAGCTGCTGCAGAGAGCCCAGAGGAGGCTCCAGGATGGGCAGAGGATGGAGCAGCTCTGCTGGCAGGAAAGGCTGGCACAGCTGGCATTGTTCACCTGCACAGGAGAAGCTTTGGGCTGAGCTCAGGGTGGCCTTGCAGGGCCTGGAGGAGCCCCAGGAAAGCTGGAGAGAGACAATTGCCAGGGGATGCAGGGACAGCACCCAGGGAATGGCTCCACACTGGCAGATTTCCATTCCAGTCCCCTCATTTCCCTGTGATAGAAATGAGGGGCTGGGATGGAATTCCATCCCTGGATCCCTGGCAGTGCCCAAGGCCAGGCTGGACACTGGGGACAGTGGGAGGTGTCCCAGGGGTGGCACTGGGTGGCTTTGAGGACCCTCCCAGCCCAAACCATTCCAGGATTCCATAAAAACTGACTCTTGGCTGCCTCTATTTCTCCTCCCGGCTGAGGTTTCAATGTAATTTCTATCACACAATCAGAGCTGGATGTGCAGTGACAGATTTTAGCAGCGTTTTCTCAGCTCTCCCACATCAGAGCACCCCTATTTCCATTTCCACCAAGCAAACATCTCCAACCCTCTTTCCTGTTGCTGCCAAAAGCATCAGCAGCCAGCCCCAGAAACCCAGGCAGCTTAGAGCAACATCACCTTTAGAAAACACAGCTCTGTCTGCATTTCCTGTGGTTTGATGACACAGAAATAAATCCTGTGCCACTCTCAGAGCAAAAACCAGCGCAGCACATCACCCACCTCCCAGACTCTCTGCCTCCCAAACGTCCTGGTGCTCCTGCAGGGCCATGAAGGATGCAGTGACCTCCCTGGCTCGTTTCCCTGCCATTCCTCCAGGGATGAGTGGCTGTGACACCGTCCCCATTGCACAAGGGCGCCCCATTTCCTCACCCCGCTGCCGGGAATTTGGCAACGCAGGGCAGCATCCAGGGCACTGCTCCTGCCCCAGCTGCCAGGGATCTGCAGCTCTGGGCTCTGCAAACGCCTCCTGCAGCCCCCACCCGGCTGGCAGAGCCCCTCCTGCCTGCCCTGGCCCGTCCTGCCCTGCCCACCTGGGCAGCACCACCACGGCTCCTGGCGTGGCTTTGATCCAAGAGCAGCGCCTGTGCAGGGGGGGGGGGCACGGAATTGTCCCCAGATCTCACTGGGTTGTCCCCAAACCCCCACTGAATTGTCCCCAAACCCCCACTTTTCTCTGCTCACAAGCCAAAAATTCAGTTCTCTTGCAATAGCATGTAGACAACAGCATATAGATGTCCCATCCCATTATCCCATCCCATCCCAATCTCTCCCACCCCGTCCCAAGCTGAAGATGAATCCAACCCCATCCCATCAATCCCATCCCAACCCATCCCATCCAACCCCATTGGGCACTGAATTGTCCCCAGACCCCCAGTGAGTTGTCCCCAACCCCCACTTTTCTTTGCTCACAATCTTTTATTACAATAGTATATAGATTTCCCATCCCCTCCCATTATCCCATCCCAGTCTCAATCCAATCCCATCCATCCCAATCTATCCCATCCCATCCCATCCCAGTCTCAATCCAATCCCATCCATCCCAGTCTCAATCCAATCCCATCCATCCCAATCTATCCCATCCCATCCCATCCCATCCCATCCCATCCCATCCCATCCCATCCCATCCCATCCCATCCCATCCCATCCCATCCCATCCCATCCCATCCCATCCCATCCCATCCCATCCCTAGCTGAAGATGAATCCTATCCCATCCCATCAATCCCATCCAACCTCACTGAGCATGGGGCACTGAATTGTCCCCAAATCCCACTGAACTGTCCCCAAAGCCCCGCTGAACTGTCCCCAAACCCCCACTGAACTGTCCCCAAACCCCCACTTTTCTCTGCTCACAAGGCAGAAATTCAGATTTCTTGTACACAGCATGTAGATAACAGCATATAGATATCCCACCCCATCATCCCATCCCATCCCATCCCAATCTCCCCCATCCCATCCCATACTAAGCTGAATACAAGTCCAACCCCATCCCATCAATCCCATCCAACCTCACTGGGCACCGAATTGTCCCCAGACCCCCACTGAATTGTCCCCAAACCCCCAGTTTTCTCTGCTCACAAGGCAGAAATTCAGATTTCTTGCAATAGCGTGTAGATAACAGCACATAGATATCCCATCCCATTACCCCATTCCAAGCTGAAGATGAATCGAACCCCATCCCATCAATCCCATCCCAATCCATCCCATCCAACCCCACTGGGCACCGAATTGTCCCAAACCCCCACTGAACTGTCCCCAAACCCCCACTGAACTGTCCCCAAACCCCCACTTTTCGCTGCCCACAAGCCAGAAATCCATTTTCGCGCACACAGCCCGCAGATATCCCGCTATTCCAGGGTGGAACCCCATCCCTGCTCCCCAGTCCCACCCATCCCAGAGAATCCTGGGCTGCAGCAGCCCCGGGGAGCGAACCCAGCACGGCTGGAGCAGCAGCCAAACCCCGGCAGGGCAGCCTGGCTCTGTTCCTCCATCGGTTCAGCCCTGCTGAGCTCCGGGCACATTCCCATTTCCCCAGCCCTGCTGAGCTCCGGGCTCATTCCCCTTTCCCCAGCCCTGCTGAGCTCCGGGCTCATTCCCATTTCCCCAGCCCCGCTCCCGTCCCGGCTGCCCGCACACACCTGGCGGGCTCCAGGTGTGGGCACGGAGGAGATGCCACCCTGGGCTGGCTCTGGCTGCTGCTGCTGCTGCTGCCACCAGCCCCGTGTCACTGTCCCGTCCTGGCACGGCGAGCAGGGAAAAGCCGGGCTGGGAGGAGGAGGAGGAGGAGGAGGAGGAGGAGGAGGGAAGGAGGGAGGGCAGCAGAGCCGTGCCCGGGCAGGTGCCCAGGTGGGAGGTGCTGAGGGGGCACCGCAGCTCCTGGCATGGCAGATGCGCAGCCAGGGCAGCACGGGAGAGAGGGAACTGTGGAATTGCTGTGTGGGAATGACCCAGAGGGATCCCCCGGTGCCAGCCCAGAGCCCACCAAGCCCAGCCTGGGCATCCCTGGCAGCTCCTGGAGCTGTGGCAGCCTCGGGGCCGTGCCCATTCCCTGGGCAGTGCCAGCACCCTCTGGGCAAGAACCTTGCCCTGAAACCCAACCTAAATCCCTGCAGGCCCAGCCCCAGCCCTCCCTGGGTGCTGCTCCGAGCTCAGGCTGCTCCAGGGGGGCTCCGGGGCTGGGACATGCCCAGAGCGGCTGCCCTGGCCCCTGGCACTCCCCCCGCTCCATCCTCCTGGAATATTGCACATTTTGGGCTGGCCGGAGGAAGCGGGGTCATTTCAGGGCTGCCCTCAAACACCTCCCTGGAGGGAGCATTGACTCCCTGCAGCCAGCCCCAAAACCTCAAAAACCACCCCCAAAACCTCAAAAACCACCCCAAATCTCACCCTGTGCTTCCCACGGGAGGGAGAAGCTCTGTGGTCACCACTGAGCCACAGGGGGTTCACCAGAGCCCACCTGGGAGCTACAAAATGAAATTATCAGCATGGAAAGATGCTTTGAGCTCCTTCAGAGGATGCTGCTGCTGTGGGGTGACATCCCCTCAGCATTCCCATCCTGTGGGGTGACATCCCCTCAGCATTCCCATCCATCCTGTGGGGTGACCTCCCCTCAGCATTCCCATCCATGGGGTGACATCCCCCCAGCATTCCCATCCATCCATGGGGTGACATCCCTTCAGCATTCCCATCCCTCCATGGGGTGACATCCCCCCAGTATTCCCATCCATGGGGTGACATCCCCTCAGCATTCCCATCCTGTGGGGTGACATCCCCTCAGCATTCCCATCCCACGGGGTGACATCCCCTCAGCATTCCCATCCTGTGGGGTGACATCCCCTCAGCATTCCCATCCATGGGGTGACATCCTCTCAGCATTCCCATCCCATCCATCCATGCGGTTACATCCCCCCAGCATTCCCATCCATCCATGGGGTGACATCCCCTCAGCATTCCCATCCATGGGGTGACATCCCCTCAGCATTCCCATCCATCCATGGGGTGACATCCCCTCAGCATTCCCATCCATGGGGTGACATCCCCTCAGCATTCCTGTCCATCTATGGGGTGACATCCCCTCAGCATTCCCATCCCATCCATCCATGGGGTGACATCCCCTCAGCATTCCCATCCATCCACGGGGTGACATCCTCTCAGCATTCCTGGGGTAGGACACATCCCAGCCCATCCCATCCCATCCCATGGCCCTGGCGGGGACAGTGGCCCCCAGACCCTCATCAGCTGCAGTAAACAGGGATGGGATTTATGGGATTTATGGGATGAGATGGGATGGGATGGATAGGATTGGATTGGATGGGATTGGACTGAGACTGGCATTGGGATTGGGATTGGGATTGGATTGATGGGATGTGGTTGGATGGGATGGAATCCCTGGGATGGGATGGGTTGGGATGGGATCGATGGGATGGAGTTGGATTCATATTCAATTTGGGATGGATGGGATTGGATTGAGATTGGGATGGGATTTATGGGGTGGGATGGGTTGGGATGGGGTGACATGGGGTTGGATTGAGATTGGGATGGATTGGATGGAGAATGGGATGGGGATGGGGTGGGATAAAAGGGGATGGGATTGGATCAGATTCAGATTGGGATGGGATGGGTTGGGAGGGATTGGGATGGATGGGATGGGATTGGATTGAGGTTGGGATTGGCATGGGTGGGATGGGACAGTGGGATGGGATAATGGTATGGGATGGGATGGGATGGGATGGGATGGCTCCTCCTGTCCTGACACTCTTTGGCAGCTGCTGTTGCCTGGGCAGCAGCTGGAGAGAGGAATTGAGGTGGTGATGGAGGCATCAATTCAAACAAATGGATGAAAATGTCCCAGCATTTCCTTGCTGCCCACTTTCCCAGAGCTTTATTGCATTTTCCCTCAGGGTGAGGACGCAGCCCCTGCTTCCCCTGCCCGAGCTGTTGCTGCATCTCAGTGAGGGAGCAGCCTGTGGGATTCGTTTCCCACACTGACCCAAATCTCTGCTGCAATCTGCCTTTCTGCCTCAGTTTCCCCCTCCAGAGCAGCCCAGCTCAGTTCTCCCCTGGGTGTGATGGTGTTTGCAGGGGTCCCAGGATGAGGGAAAAGATGAGAATGTTGACTCCATGTTTCAGAAGGCTGATTTATTATTTTATGATTTATATTACATTAAAACTATACTAAAAGAATAGAAGAAAGGATTTCATCAGAAGGCTGGCTAAGAATAGAAAAAGAAAGAATGATAACAAAGGCTTGTGGCTCGGATTCTGTGTCCCAGCCAGATGACTGTGATTGGCCATTAATCAGAAACAACCACATGAGACCAATCCCAGATGAACCTGTTGCATTCCACAGCAGCAGATAATCAATCAATGTTTACATTTTGTTCCTGAGGCCTCCCAGCTTCTCAGGAGGAAAAATCCTAAGGAAAGGATTTTCATAAAAGATGTCTGCCACACCTGGGAACCTGGAGCAGGATCTGAGCCTCTTGCTTTCACAGCGCCCAGGGAATTCCCCCTTCGAGATGAATTTTAAAGCCTGGCACAGGAGCTGGGGGGCCAAGGAAGAGGGAGAAGCTGAAGGGGTGGCCCAGGCTCAGGAGGAGTCACAGGGGGGCAGATTCCCTTCCCCAGAACACTTTGAGGCCAAGCACGGCCACCAAAACCCTGGGATGCGAGGAAATGTTGTGGCTGAATGTGTCAGCTCCCCAAATGGCTGAAAGGCGCCCCAGAGTTTAACCCAGCCCGGGAGCGTCACCAGGAAAATCGGCTGGTAGGATGGGCCAGGGCTGATGAAGGAAAGTGCACTTGTGGATAGATCCATTTGAGGAGATAAATGGGTAAAATCAGCAATGCAGGAGGCTCAGAAATGGGGTTAGGGCAGCAAAGGCTCCCTCTGGGGTGGCCACGGTGAGCTGGAGCCAGGACAGATCCACGAGGGACGAGGAGGAAGAGGAGGAGGAGGGTGTGGGTGGTCAGGCACAGCACAGCCAGGCCCTGCTTCCTCCTCACGGGGGAAATGTGGGACAAAATCTGCTCCTGTCACTGCCTGGGCCAGCCTGACTCTTCCCTGAACGCCTGGGAAAGGGATGTGGGACAGGAGCAAGGACCTGGGGTGGCGGATGTGACAAGTGCATGTCAGATGGCTCTGGGCAGGTATTTACTGCATGTATTTCGTTGTATTGATTAGTAGTGCCGTATTAACATTTTAATAATTATATTTATATTTATAATTATTATATGTACTATATCATATCTAATATAATTATTAATAATTATATAAAATCTATTAAATATGTATTTTATATATAAATTTATATTTCTATATACATCTATATTTCTATATAAATATATAATATTTATATATTTTATATATGTATATATAAATATATACATATATAAATATATACATATATAAATATATATGTATATATATAATTATTTATATAATTACATTATTATATATAATTATAATTCATATATAATAATTAATTATATATATTATATTATAATAATTATAATTATAATCATAATTATAATTATAATTATAATTATCATTATATATTATGATTATTATAATATACTAATTATAATTATATATAATTATAATTATAAATATTATAATATAATTAATAATATATAATTATATATTTTATATAGTTATAATTTTATATAATAATTAATTATTTATGAATTATTATGTGTAATAATTTTATATATAATCAATTATTATATATAATATATTATAATTATGTATAATAATTACATCTATATTTATAACATTTTAATTTTATTAGGATGGTAAATGCAGTTTTGTAGTTAAAAGGTTACTTTTGTAGTTAAAATAGGAACTATGTATGTGGGATATATTTTTAAGAAAGGAATGAGGTACTCACACCAGACAGCAGCCACAGGACACCTGAATCTTTCAGAGAAAGAGAATTTATTGCCCCATTATCAGAAGAAATGAACTTCTTCCTGCCTCACTCTGCTCTGGAGACACTGTAATGATTCAGAGGAAGGAGCTGACACTGCCCAGCCAGAATCCTGTGTGTGAATGGAATTTATGCATCATGGATGAGCTGTATGAATATGCAACAGGTTATTGTTGTTAAGGGTTAATCCTCTGTTATCGTGGGGCCTTTTCCAGGCTTATTTTGCCCAGAAAAGGTGCCTGGACTGTCTGTAACTCTTTGTTTTTATTGTCTCATATTGTCCTAATCCAAATTGTCCAAATTATTATTACTCTGATTGTATTGCTAATTTTATAACCAGATCCGGAATTCAGCCCAGGGAGGAGCTGGAGCTGCTGCAGAGAGCCCAGAGGAGGCTCCAGGATGGGCAGAGGGATGGAGCAGCTCTGCTGGCAGGAAAGGCTGGCACAGCTGGCATTGTTCACCTGCACAGGAGAAGCTTTGGGCTGAGCTCAGGGTGGCCTTGCAGGGCCTGGAGGAGCCCCAGGAAAGCTGGAGAGAGACAACTGCCAGGGGATGCAGGGACAGCACACAGGGAATGGCTCCACACTGAAAAATTACAGGTTTAGATCAGATAATTAGGAACAATTTCCTCCCTGGTGGGGTGGGCAGGGGCTGGGATGGAATTCCCAGAGCAGCTGGGGCTGCCCCTGCATCCCTGGCATGTTCAGTTCCAGGCTGGACACTGGGGCTGGAGCAGCCTGGGACAGTGGGAGGTGTCCCTGCCATGGAGTAGGATGATCTTTAAGGTCTTTCCCAAACCTTTTAGGCCATTTTCATTCATTCTCTGGGATCTCAGAGCCTGTGTGGGTCCCAGTCCCAGCAGTGTCACCTCCGGCCCAGGCAGGGCTGTGTCCCCACCAGAGCAGATCCATTGTTCCAGAAGCAAATCTGTAACTTCTATTTGACTTTGGGGGCACCTGAGAGCACCTGTGACTGGGAGATTATTATTTAATATATTTTTAAAGAGCTCCAACCCGGTGTAGGAGTCCTCTGTGCCCTCCTGGATCTGTCAGTGGCCACAGATTTCATTTTGCCAGGTCAATGACGAGCTGTGGAGTGATGGGACCCCTCAGGAAGTTTTCTCTGCAAGGTGACAAAGGACATTTCCCAGCACAGGGTCTTGCAGATCTCTTGAAACTGCATTCCTGGAAGCCTTTGGGTTTTAAATCAGCCTCATTTTTATTTTGAGGAAAGAAATACTGAAATAAGAATGGGGAGCAGACACTTTGAAGTTTAAATACACTTTGAAGTGTATTTGACTTTAAAGTTAAAATACATTTTATTCTTGCAATGCATTTTCCCTTTTCCTTGAAAAGCTGCTGCTGTCGCCCTTGTACAGGAACAAATGAGTCTAAAATGTTTCTGTCCAAGTCTTCATCTGTGGCATGGTCACCTCTGAAAATCAGGGGGAAGGAGCAGAGCTGTACAAACCCTCCCTGGCAGAGCTCTCTGGGCTCCTGAGCAAGAGGGAGGGAGAAATAACTCGGAATTCATTGGATATTTCAGAATTCATTCAATATTTCAGAATTAATTCAGGAATAATTTGGTTTCTGGCCCCACAGTGCCCCGAGCTGGGCCCAGCTCTGCCCCCTTGGCCCAGCCCAGGGGACAGGAGGTGCCCAGGCCCTTCTCCAGCTCCATCCCCACCCCAGGAGTGTCCCCCCATCAGAGAGCTCTGCTGCCAAAGCCCTTGGCCAGCCCCTTTGGGATCTGGCACCTCCAGCTCAGCCCAAACCCTGCAGAGACCATTTGGGATTGAGGTTTCCCAAGGATGGAAAATCCTACAAAGGATGGCCAAGAGGGGGACATAATTCACCTGCTGCTATCCCAGCATTAATACAATTAATTAATTAATTACAACCCCAAAGCCCTAAAAACACGGGATTGGAGCACCTGGTGCCCCTCTTTGCACGATCTCTGCCAGGATCCAGAGCTTCCCTTGGCAGCAGCAGCGAGGCCACGGCTCAGGGATGCAGGAAATGCACTGGAGCTGGGGGATTTCCTGCAGCTGGGAAAGCTGCCTGCACTCTGCAGCCTGCCTCTGAAATGCAGTTTAGAGTGGAGGAAAAAACCAAACAGTGTTAAATTAAAAATGTGCTGGTGGCTGCAGCTTTGGAGGGGGATGGATGGGGAGGCTTCCGACCCTCAGAGCCACTGAATCCCATTAAATTCAGGAATTTAATGCTGGAATTCCTGTCCTGCAGAGGAGCTCTGAGCCCTCAGCTGAGGCACAGGGACTGGAGAGTTGGTTTTTGGTGGGGATGGTTCAGACGGGGCACCACCAATCGCCACTCGCAGATTCAGTGATCAGAAAGAGGAAATTTGGATT